>NW_026055420.1:0-1786 GCF_023343755.2 Lodderomyces oxycetoniae | reverse complement strand
GACACTATCGAGCACGACACTATCGAGCACGACACTATCGAGCAGAGCGAGATAGTGGAGCAGCACCAAACCACACTGCTCACCTCCCCTATCGAGCACGACACTATCGAGCAGAGCGAGATAGTGGAGCAACTCTGCTCACCTCCCCTATCGAGCGGAGCGAGATAGTGGAGCAACTCTGCTCACTGACACTATCGACACTATAGAGCAGAGCGATGACACTAGGAGCAGAGAGAGACAACACTATAGAGCAGAGCGAGATACTTTAAAACAAGCTAGTTAGTGAAGTTAGTGACTATTTAGTGGAGGTAGAAGTGTTGGTGGCTATGCCACCTGCACTACTTGCTTCTCCCAGTAGTGGACTTCTTGACAGCCTGTTGCAACACTAGAGAAACTAGATAGTGTTGCTGGTAGGTGTGCTATCAAGTGATTCTCCACTATTGAGCGAAGATAGATAAAGTTGCTGGTAAGTGAGGTATCATGTTTTTCTCCACTATCTCGCTTCGCTCGATAGTGTCGATAGTGTCGATAATGGAGTCTGTTTCTCCACTATCTCGCTTCGCTCGATAGTGGAATGTAGTGAGTTTTCTTTTTATTGCGCATTCTCTTATTTGTAAACCATACACGAATCTGGAGTGGTGTGACATTACACCTTGAAGCAATCAACTCCCTCTCCTTCTTGTTAGGAGACGGCTTTACCCTAAAGATTCTCTCTAGGAGCGCCTTTTCCGAGCTCCCCAACCTCTGGCGAGAGCCCCCTAGAGCCTTTTCCTTTTTATTGCTTATTGTAATAGCCATCTTTTTCAAGGAGAAATACAAGGGCTGAAACGGGACTGTGCACGACTCTTCACAATCATTAGCATTGACCAATTGTTTCAAAGTCCCATCTAATTGGTTCAAGCTCCATTCTAGGCGCGGTTCTATCCTATACAACTCCTGGAGCTGGTCCTGGCGGGTGTCGGCAACATTTGCCAATTCGCATAAAGTAGTGAGCAACATTAGAGAAGAAAGAACAAGAACAAAAAAATATATTATTTATTGAAAAACATCTTCAGTCAAAATGCCATAAGTGCAATTTAACATGCATCTACTAATTCTGAAACCCAGAGACGGGGGTTTTTTTCTCACTCTATTTTTAGGGAGCGGCGGGTTTAGTCTAAATTTGTGTTTCATGGGTTTTAGCTGTTTGGGCTTGGGGATAGTGAACAATTGCGAGTACTGCACACTAAGGATAGGTGCAGGGGGCACAACTCTGAAAATAGACATTTTCTGGTCATACCAAAAGGACTCTAAAATGGAAAGGTATTCGAAATAGCATTTGAAGGAAGGGGGCGCCATATTCCAGAGCTAATTGGTTAGTAAGCAATAAAGAAGGTGCTATGGGATGTACTTACTTTGGATACGTTTTTGGAGACTCCTTTGAAATCTGATTTCTCTAGTAGACCGGCTAGTATATGTCGTGCAATGATAAAGCTGTTTCTCGATCGATAGGTATTTCTCTTTGGTTTTGTGTGTGCATCGACAAAGCGCGAGGTAGTGACTGTAGGAGCGACATTGGTGGAGATGGCTGGGTACGAGTCGGCTAGAGTGAGCTCCTTGATGGAGGCCACTCTGGGAATAGTTCTTTTGGGGAACGAAAAGTAGTACACGGGAATCATTAGGGAGAAAGAGGAAACTTGTAAAAGAGAGGTTTGATTAGTCTATTTATATTGATGGCACAGGGCACCTAACTAGTATAGTATTCCCTGAGAGATGAATTGGAAGTGGTCATATAGTCTTGTGTAGA
>NW_026055418.1:0-2246 GCF_023343755.2 Lodderomyces oxycetoniae | reverse complement strand
ATGATCAAAAAAGTTTATACAATTTATTTTATTTTTTTTTTTTTTTTTTTTTTTTTTTTTTTTTTTTTTTTTTTTTTTTATAGTTCAGAGCTTGACTTGGAATTATAGAAGATATAATAGAAGATAGATAATGTATTGGAATATTAAATGCTAATCTCTATTCTTTTTCTTTTTAGTGGGCTTTTGTCCTACACAAATGAGCGCAATCCTGGTAGATGCACACTAGGGAAATTTAAGCCACTTCTTCCGTTATCGTTTGGGTCATGAGCATCGCCATCTCTTCTAAACACAGAATTAGTAGTTTCAACAGCTTGATTTGTGGCTGAAGCAGTATTAGGTTCACCACTAGAGCCACTGGCACTTGAAACTTGCGTGGGATCCTCCATCACAGCATTAACATTATTATTAACGGCATAGTACCAAGCACCGTTCTTCTCGTCAGTATATACTGGGTCTTTCCATGCCATTGGGTCATTTGGTCTTGCTCTAGACCAAAACCTAGCTGTTTTATCCGATCCAGCAGAGCAAAGAAGATGCCCCATTGGGTGATACTCTAACGCATGAACTGCCCTTTCATGAGCATAAGGGATCTTGTGCACTGCATCGATCGATGGCGTTTGACTGGTTACATTACTTGATAAGGATCTCTTTGGTATTGAATCGTTTGAATTTGGAATGTAGGAATTCAACAAGTAATGGTTTATTGACCCGTTGAATGCTGCCGTGGTGAGTAGTGACGCATGCTGTGGATGCCACGAGCAACACGATAAGTCGGTCTCCGAATCTCTAATAACCAACATATCTTTCATCGTAGTTAAGTCAAACACACGACACGACCGATCTCTCGAAACGGAAGCCAATAGTCTTTTAGTTCCACATGGCTGGAATCTAGTAGTGTTGACGGTATGCTTAAACCCATGTAAAGTAGCAATACACTCATTGACTCTAGGATCCCACAATTTCACTAGATTATCCTTTGATCCACTTACAATCAACCCTAGATCCTTGTGCCAATCAGCACTTTTGACTTCCCAATTATGGCCAGATAAACTTCTTTCCTCTTTACCATTACTAAAATTCCAAATCTTCACCAAAGAATCATCACCACACGTTAGAAACTTGGAATCATTTGGTGAAAACGCAATATCCCTAACCCCATTTGAATGGGCCATTATATTATTGACGTTGTTGAAATTAGGTTGCCAATATTTTATCGTTCCATTTTGATCGCCGCTTAATAGCCAGTCATCGTTATTTGAATATTGCATTGTTAAAATTGGACTTTCGTGTGCTTGCATAATCGTTTCAAAATTAAATGTCATACCGTTCCACAAAGTGAATTCCCCAGAATGAGCAGCCACTAGCAATCGCCTTCCTTCGGGAGTCCATTTTACTGTGTTTATGCTATGTTTTACTTTACTTGAACTCAAATGAACAAATTTCGTTTCCAAGTCTAATATACCGAGATTGTTTTTATTGTTTCTTCGATTTCTATTGAAACTTGATGAATATGCCATCGTTGGTAGAAGATCAATCAAATAAGAGCTTTCTGGTCGTATTGCTCCAATTGGTTGCTGTTGTCTCGTGTTTATACCCATAGACTTTTCAATGTACCATCGTCCCATATTACTACCATGATCTGTAATTCTTCGAAATGCTTGTTTCTTATCCTGACTAGCTAGTTGATGGTCTAAGTTCTGCTGATAAAACTGAGAACGATCTTGTTGTTGTCGAGGTTCTCGATTACCATATTGTGATGATTGTGGTGGTGGTGGTGGTGGTGGTGTTGATGATGATGCTGATGCTGATAGCGGCTTATTAATTCGTCCATTACCTTGTTGATACGTATTGTTAGAATACATTATGTGCGTTGAAATTTGTAGACATAAATGGATAGTAAACTTCTGAAAACGGTTCTCCTTTCTTTGTCTCTCACCTCTCACCTCTTACTCTTACCTCTTACCTCTTACTCTTACCTCTTACTCTTACCTCTTACCTCTTTCTTTGAAAAAAAATAAAAAAATAAAAAGGTCAGTTCGGGGATATATTTCCTATCACGTGACTATACAGAAAAAAGAATTGAAAAATGCTACCAAGTGACAGACCACGTTTTGCTTTGAGAGAACCCAGTGTATGTGTCATGAAACTTTTTTGCTTTTAAAAAACATCATGACAAACATTAAGGCTACAAAGGAGAAGTAAGGGGGGGGGGGGGAGAGGGTAGAATACTCGATGCTCGGCTGTTG
>NW_026055417.1:0-2286 GCF_023343755.2 Lodderomyces oxycetoniae | reverse complement strand
GCTTGTGCACCCATAAAGGTTTCTGGGTCAAATGGATTGCCAACTTTGATGCTTTCAGCTGCTTTCTTGAACTTGGCCAAAACCTCGTCATAGACACCAGATTGGATCAAAACACGTGAACCAGCACAGCAAACTTCACCTGAGTTGTAAAAGATAGCCATCACTAAATTTTGAATAGTGCGATCAATGTCAGCATCATTGAAAACAATATTTGGTGATTTACCTCCCAATTCCAAAGTAACTTTCTTCAAGTTGGATTCAGCAGCTGCTTTCATTATTTTTCGTCCAACCGCAGTTGATCCGGTAAATGCAACCTTTTCCAATTTAGGATGTGATGCAATAGCAGCACCTGCAGGGTTACCGAAACCAGAGATGATGTTGACAACACCCTTTGGCATACCAGCTTCGACTAACAACTTACCAACATACAATGCCGACAAGGGGGTAGACTCGGCAGATTTCAAAACCGTGGTGGATCCTGATGCCAAAACTGGTCCCAATTTCCACGACAACATCAAGATGGGGAAGTTCCATGGAATGATTTGTCCACAAACTAATGGCACTCTCTGAGTATAGTTCAAGTGAGTGGCACCTGTGTTGATCAAATTACCCAAAATCTTATCACACCAACCAGCACAGGATCTAAAGTAAGCGGCAGTCAATGCAACATCACCCTTTGAGTTCATCAAGGATTTACCATTGTCAAAAGTTTCAATCTCAGCCAACAAGTCAGCGTTCTCTTCAATCAAATCAGCCAACCTGTACAAGACTTTAGCCCTAACTTCTGGAGCACTAGTAGACCATGAGTCGTATGCAGCGCGTGCAGCATCTACTGCAGTGTTGACATCTTCTTCAAGAGCTTCATACACCGAAGTGATAGACTCTTCATTGGTAGGTGAGATAACATCAAACGTTTTTTTCTGTTTTGGATAAACAAACTCGTTGTTGATGAATAACCCTGTAGGTTGCTCATACTCCCTACCGGTTGGAATTTTAACTTTTACTTTTAATGGCAATTCTTGTCCCATATTTGAATAAATTTCAAGGTACAATTTTAAAAAAGAAAAGAAGATGTAAGAAAGACAGGAAGAAGCTAAGGAAATCAAAAATTGGATAATTACAAGTCCCTATTTATAGGATCCACCACCAACACCAACACAAATACCACCCCGCAGCTTTCAACCTCTCAATGTTGAGTAAGTTATGTGTATTACTTGATTACGCGTTTCACTCTTGTAAACCTTTTTTTTTTTTCTTTATATTTTTTTGATATTATATTTTTTTCAAACTTTTATTTTTCTGTGGGGTTTGCATGTTTAATGAAAAGCATGATATGTTTTCTGCTCTCTCTTATTCCGCGATAATAGTTGAAAGTGGAGTAGCATTTTAGAGGCGACTTCAAAGATGGCAATTAGACGATGTATTGACTAATTAAAGAGTGTTAATACAATTGTAATACATATACATAGTAGCAATTCAGGAGCTCTAAAAATTTCTTTGGTTATAGTTTACTCTTCTTCAACCCAACCTCCCCTTTTGTTACAATAAAAAATATCTTTTAAGGATAATTTTGGCGCAAAAAAATGTAGTACGATGTACTTGGCATTTAGATTTTCGATAATCTTAAAAGCCCCTAAATAATAATATTACTACTAAAAAGAATAGCCATCACAATCTTTAACTAGATTGAATTAAAGATCACTCTTATAAGAAAGGTCCTCAAGTATTGAAAACTAAACGATTTTTATATACTCTATTTAGTGTTCTTGTCTGGAAGTTGCAACTTGATTCTAACGGCTTTACATTGAGTGTACTCTTGGAACACTTCTTGACCCATTTCTCTACCAATACCAGAAGAATGTACTCCACCAAATGGAACCATTGGATTAAAGTCATTGTATGTGTTGATCCATACGGTACCAGCATTGATCTTGTTGGAGACATGGACGGCTTTGTTGAGGTTTGTAGTGTGAATACCAGCAGCTAAACCGTAATCGCTATCGTTTGCCATTGCAATAGCTTCTTCAACAGTTTCAAACTTAAGCACGGTAACAACAGGACCAAAGATCTCTTCTTGCGCAATTGTCATTTTTTCGTCAACATCGGTAAAGATGGTTGGTTGAAGGAAGAAACCTTTACCTTCTTTTCTGTGACCACCAGTAAGGATCTTGGCTCCTTCTTTTTGACCGGTTTCAATATATTTCAAAATCTTTGAAAGTTGTGCCCCAGAAGCTTGTGCACCCATAAAGGTTTCTGGGTCAAATGGATTGCCAACTTTGATGCTTT
>NW_026055424.1:0-2589 GCF_023343755.2 Lodderomyces oxycetoniae | reverse complement strand
CTAACTAACTCTGCTCCTGAATTCACTGCGTAGCAGTGAATGAATGGCGTGGTACTGCTCTCCTTTGGAGCGTGGTACGGCTCGGCTTAGGAGTTGCTGCTACACAGTGATTATATAGTACTTATTTTATAGTGTATTGAATATATACTTCTATACTAGTCTCGTGTTTTTTGATGAGCTCTGCCTTTAGAGCCTGCCTTTTAGAGCTTGCCTTTTGGAGCCTCGCTCTATGTCTATTCAGGATCGGCTTCGCCAATCCTTCAGGAGATTTGCCTCTGTCTATTCAGGATCGGCTTCGCCAATCCTTCTGCTTGGCCTCTATCTATTCAGGATCGGCTTCGCCAATCCTTCTGCTTGGCCTATGTCTCTTCAATTTCTCGGCTATCTCCCTCACCTCTCTCATATCATCATGCACCCGTACTATATCACATCGCCCAATAAGATCTCCAACTACTATCGCCGTCCCAATATCGCTCCCTTTGACAAACCTCTTCTTACTCACCCCAACACACAAACCAACTCCTTCCCCAACTCCTTCCCTCAACTGGTCTAACTCTCGAATCACCTCAAAACACTCCTCTTCATTCTTATTAAACCCGACTCCAGGATCGACGATCATCTGCCATTTCCGTACTCCACACTGGTAGGCGTGTTGTGTTTGCTCTTGGAGCTCTGCAACTACTGTGGCCATGTAATCCACAGAATCCACAGAATCCACAGCAGAATGCTGTGGATTCTGTGCAGTCTGTTGATTCTGTGTATTCTGTGTATTCTGTGTATTCTGTGTATTCTGTGTATTCTGTGTATTCTGTGTATTCTGTGTATTCTGTGTATTCTGTGTATTCTGTNTATCAACAGCACTGTCGTGCTGTTGCCTGTCGTGCTGTTGCCTGTCGTGCTGTTGCCTGTCGTGCTGTTGCCTGTCGTGCTGTTGCCTGTTTTGCTGCCTCCAATGGCCTAATATATATGCACACCCCCATCTCCCCACTACCTTATACATCTCCTCGCTCCCTTTCACATCATTGATCATATCCGCACCTTCCTCTAAACACTTCTCCGCAACCCTCGCTCGAAACGTGTCTACTGACACATATACCCCCCTCTTCTTCATCTCTCGCACCATCGGCAACACTCGCCTCAACTCCTCCTCCTCTTCAACAATTACCCCTCCTGGCTTGGTGGAACACCCTCCTACATCAACTATATCTGACCATCCGAAATCTATACGGTCTATAACTTCTTGCGCTTCGCCATAGTACTTGCCCCCATCGCTAAACGAGTCTGGTGTCACATTGATAATCTGCATAAGGAGCGTGCGATGGGGGTGCTGGCCTTCCAGGCCATGGCCAGTAGGCCATGGCCGGTATGGAATGAGCTCTTTCTTCTCCTGCTCTTGCTCTTTCCTCTGCTGCTCTTGCTCCTCCTGCTCTTTCTCCTGCTCTTTCTTCTCTTTCTTCTCTTTCTTCTCCACCTCTGCTAATGGCTTTAATACAAACTCCCTCTCCCACATCCTCTTGTGCGGCACAACCAAATCATCCTCCTCGATAACCTCTTCCCCATACTTAATTATATCCAAGTCTATAACCCTCGGCCCATTCTCTACTCCCTTCTTCCTCCCCATCTCCTTCTCTATATCCTTGCACAACTTAAGCAACTCTCTTGCACTTAAGCTAGTTCGTCCTCTCACCATCCCGTTGAGAAACTTCCCTTGGTCGAGGTAGTACATCGGATCCGTTTCATACAAACACGACGTCCTCTCAATCTCAACTCCTCTCTCGAGTAGCTGCACTGACCGGTGGATGTTCCGGTACCGGTCTCCAATATTGCTCCCAACTGATATATACACCGTCTTGGAATCACTCTCTTTATGCTCCTCTTCCCTCTCTCCCTTTTTCATTTGAGCACTTGCCCCTACAGCCTCAACCCCTTCAACGGCATTCCTCTTCATCACAGTAACTTCCACTTCATCACCACCTCCTTTCAATACTTGTCTTCCCACCTCCTCACTTAATGCCTCAACAGTATTAAACCGACTCTCCTCAATAAACTTCCTAACCAGAATCATACTCTGGATCCTTCCCCCTCGGATACTCACATCTACTCTCTGCTTATTCTTCTCCCTCTCTAATATCCCGATTATCGTATCCACCCCCATACAAACTCCATACTCCCCATTCTCATACTCAACTCGACAGTCTCCTTCCTCTCCTTGAATACTCACCTCTCCCTCATCCATCGCTTCCACCATCGACTCAAAACTACTATACTTCCTCCCCATCTTCTCCTTCACTCTTTTAGCTATCTCCCGATAATCCTCTACTATTCTATCCCCTGGCGATTCTCCTCTATTCACCTTGACCGTTACCCCAACATTCATCAACTTCTCCCCTACTAAGATCTTCCCATATATTCCTCGTACATATAATGCTCCCCGTCGAAACATAATGCTGTTGTTGTTGGTGACTGGAGGATCGCGATTTCGCTCCTGTAAATTTATTTGTATGGTGAGCTGCGATGAGGTTTTACAGCCTGAAATGCCACCAAAACAAATCACAACATAATGAATAAAAAGTGTAGTAGTTGTATAGA
>NW_026055422.1:0-3455 GCF_023343755.2 Lodderomyces oxycetoniae | reverse complement strand
ATTCCTTTCTCTCCTTACCGTTCATCAATATATCCACCCTACCTCCTCTTGAAATATTATCTTGACATCATTTTTTTTCCAGTCAATTTTATAGAGACTCCCGTTCTTTTTTACCCTTGCTTTCTCTGTCCGGGTTTACTACATGTCTTTCTAATAACACTACTGTAGGAAATCAATAAAATTGTTTCTCCTCTTGTTTCAAGTACTTCACTTCTAATATCTTATTTTCTCTCAAATTATAATCTACGACATGCAATGTACAAATTTCTGAGACTTTTTTCTAAGACTTTTTTCTAAGACTTTTTTCTGAGACTTTTTCTAAGACTTTTTTCTAAGACTTTTTTCTGAGACTTTTTCTAATACTTTTTTCTGAGACTTTTTTCTGAGACTTTTTCTAATACTTTTTTCTGAGACTTTTTTCTAAGACTTTTTTCTGAGACTTTTTTCTGAGACTTTTTTCTGAGACTTTTTCCCCTCCTCCACCAGACAATGTCGTTGTCGAGCTTTTATTATTCAGACACTAATTTTATAGTTTTTTTTTCTGAAAAAATCTTTGCCACGATTTTAGAGTACACACGGGGTTTGATCCAACCAACCTTTTTCAAGGTCTAATCTCATACCTTTTCCAGCCCACAAGATATATCATAATATAACCGTTCCATATTCGCAGATGTGGTGAAAATAGCTTGTACGTCTTGCCTTGTTCCTAAAGCGCTACCATTGCGCCCAATCAAAATGAATCCGAAAAAAAAAAAAATAAAAAAAAAAAGAGGAAGAAAAAAAAAAATTTCCAAACTCTTTATTTCCAAACTCTTTATTTCCACTCTTTGTTCTTCTTTATTTTCCACAACGATGTTCAAGAGAATCCTGAGTTATTTGCCATCTCGTTTGGCATTCACTACTTGTCCTCGTCCTGTGTTATCTAGAGGGTATGCTGCTTTTAATCGTGCTAAGCCACACGTGAATGTCGGTACGATTGGTCACGTTGATCATGGTAAAACTACTTTGACTGCTGCCATTACTAAAGTCTTGTCTGAAAAAGGTCAAGCGGCCTTTTTGGATTATGGCTCAATCGATAGAGCTCCAGAAGAAAGAGCAAGAGGTATCACTATCTCTGCTGCCCATGTTGAATATGAAACTGATAAAAGACACTACGCCCATTCAGATTTACCAGGTCACTCTGATTATATCAAGAATATGATTACTGGTGCTTCTCAAATGGATGGTGCAATTATTGTTGTTGCTGCTACAGACGGTCAAATGCCACAAACTAGAGAACACATGTTATTGGCAAGACAAGTTGGTATCCAAAACTTGGTGGTCTACGTCAACAAAATTGATACCATTGATGACCCGGAAATGTTGGAGTTGGTTGAAATGGAAATGAGAGAATTGTTGGCTTCTTATGGATTTGATGGTGAAAACACTCCAGTTATCATGGGTTCTGCTTTGTGTGCTTTGGAAGGTAGAGATCCGGAAATTGGTGTGAAATCTATCGAAAAGTTATTGGATGCTGTCGATGAACATATTCCAACCCCAGAAAGACACGCAGACCAGCCATTCTTGATGCCTGTTGAAGATGTGTTCTCCATCTCAGGAAGAGGTACTGTTGTTACTGGTAGAGTCGAGAGAGGTAGCTTAAAGAAAGGTGAGGAAGTTGAAGTTGTTGGTGAAAAATCTTTCAAAGCTACTTCAACCGGTGTGGAAATGTTTAAAAAGGAATTGGACGCTGCCATGGCTGGTGACAACTGTGGTATCTTGTTGAGAGGTGTTAAAAGAGACGAAGTCAAAAGAGGTATGGTTTTGGCTAAACCAGGAACTTGTACTCCACACCAAAAATTCTTGGCTTCCATTTATATCTTGACAGCCGAAGAAGGTGGTCGTAGCACCCCTTTCGGCGAGGGTTACAAACCACAATGTTTCTTCAGAACCAGTGACGTCACTGCTACATTCTCTTTCCCCGAGGGTGAAGGTGTTGACCACTCCCAAATGGTCATGCCGGGCGATAACATAGAAATGGTTGGTACTTTGATCAAAAAGGCTCCATTGGAATTGAACCAGCGTTTCAATATTAGAGAAGGTGGTAAAACCGTTGGTACAGGAATGGTCACGAGAATCATCGAGTAGACTCTATGTATATATATTCTGTAAATAAAAATATAACCGTTTTGACAAGGTTTCTTTTTTTTTTTTTTTTTTTTTTTTTTTTTTTTTTTTTTTTTTTTTTTCTTTTTTTTCTTTCCTCCCCTTCCTCCTCTCTCCATNATATAACCGTTTTGACAAGTTTTTTTTTTTTTTTTTTTTTTTTTTTTTTTTTCTTTTCTTTCTTTCCTCCCCTTCCTCCTCTCTCCATCTATGTTGTTAAAGCATAAACTTGTCAAACCATTCACAAATTTAACAAAACAGGAGCGGTTCCTCCAATTGCTTAGGCTAAGCAGCTCATGCTTTGCAATTGTGTTTTGCCTAACATTGCTTGTTGGCCCCATTTTCAATAATAATCTTTATATAACAAGGATAAATTGTGCCCATTTGGATGTTTCAAAAGGACTATACAACTCATTGAGAAACTCAGTTGGAGTGGCTCCTTCTATTCTAGAAGACAGTGATACAGAATGTATACCTGTGGGGAGCAGCTTGACCAATAGCGAAATCAAGTTGCTATCAGAATATGCCGAGGCGCAAGTTGTTGGTGCTCCACAATACTGCACAACATCCATCTGGAAGTGGTGCTATGGTAATTACCAGTCACGCAAAACCACAAACAGTAAAGGGAAAACTATTACAATAAAGGAAAACGAGGTTTTAACCTGCTTCAAGAAGAAGGAACACGCCTTTGATTACAGATCTCAGTTGGAAGATATGCAACTTGATAGTATATTGGCTTATGCATACCAGGGCCAAGACATGAAGAACTCAAAGTATGATCAAGATATAATACAAAGAAACCACAGACTCAAACTTGCATTGAATGGTATTATATTCACTTGCTGTGCCCAATTGATGATCCTCTGCGCTGCTTTAATAATCTACTCCAATCGAGGCAAAAACGAAAGAGATCTAAGCAAAATACCAAATATTACTTTACACGGTTTGGCGTTGGTCTCAGTAATGGCTTGTTGCAGTTCAATAATAGCACTGGCCTTGATTACAAACTTGTTGATGATTTCAGAGAAAGAAGTTGGCAGCGAGTTGAAAAATTTCGGTGTCTTTTTCACTAGAGGCGCAACATGGTTCACTCTTTTATGGTTATCCTCCGTATGCTGTGTACTAACTATGGCAGGCTGGGCCTTGCCAATGTGGTGTGCTAACCCATCTGAGGAAAAACATCGACATAGATTAGACGACTCTATACTAATAGGTAAATATACTCAATACTTTTGAAAAATTTGAAAAATTTGTATTTTTTTTTTTTTTTTTTTTTTTTTTTTTTTTTTTTTTTTTTTTTTTCTTTTTTT